>NC_037682.1:18313929-18317903 GCF_003255815.1 Theropithecus gelada | reverse complement strand
TTTTTTTTTTTTTTTTTTTTTTTTTTTTTTGAGACGGAGTCTTGCTCTGTGCCCCAGGCTGGAGTGCAGTGGCGCGATCTCGGCTCACTGCAAGCTCCGCCCCCCCGGGTTCACGCCATTCTCCTGCCTCAGCCTCCCAAGTAGCTGGGACTACAGGCGCCCACCACCTCGCCCGGCTAATTTTCTTGTATTTTTAGTAGAGACGGGGTTTCACCGTGTTAGCCAGGATGGTCTCGATCTCCTGACCTCGTGATCCGCCCGTCTCGGCCTCCCAAAGTGCTGGGATTACAGGCTTGAGCCACCGCGCCCGGCCGAGCATGTACTTTTTTAATGCATTGTGTTTTGTTTTTTGTTTTTTGTTTTTGAGACAGGGTCTCACTCTGTCGCTTGGGTTGGAGGGCAGTGGTGTGCTCTCAGCTCACTGTAGCCTCAACCTCCTGGGCTCAAGTGATGCTCCCACCTCAGCATCCTGAGTAGCTGGGACCACAGGCACCCACCACCACGCCTGGCTAAGTTTGTGTATTTTTTTGTAGAGATAGGGTTTCACCATGTTGCCCAGGCTGGTCTCCAACTCCGGGGCTCAAATGATCCTCCCACCTCAGCCTCTCAAAGTGCTAGGACTACAGGCATGAGCCTCTGTGCCAGGCCTATTTCTTTTTTTTATTATATAAGTTGTACATATTTTATATTCCGGAAACAAAAGTTGCTCGTGACTTCTCTAGGGATGATAACAGAAGGGTGGGGATGGGGAGAAAGAAGGTACAGTATTTCTGTGGGAAACTGAGAGGAGATTGGACACCTCCCCTAATGTTCCTGTGTCTTGTTTCAGAGGACTGATCAAGACTCTGTCATCAGCATGAGTCCAGCTGTTATGATCCGCAGCTCAAGTCAGGATTCTGAAGTTAGCACCGTGGTAGGGGAACACCACACTGGCATCTTGGTGGGTGGGGTGTGGATTTCCCCTTTGGAAAAGGGCGCTACTTTCTCTTTGGAGGCTGCTCTGAGTCTCAGGTCAGCATGGTTCTCATGGTGGAGAGGTTTAGCATCATAAGTGTGTGTACATGAGATTTCACCCAGAGCTTCTCATCTTATAAAGAAGGTACTTCCAGAGGCTGTCTGACACACCTTTGAAATTGAATACTTTTTTATGGTGGCAGGGAGCTCTAACAGCTTGACATTTCTGGGGCCCATCCCTGGGGACTATCTCTTACTACCTTTTTTCTTTTCCAGGTGAGTAATAGCTCTGGAGAGACTCTTGGAGCTGACAGTGACTTGAGCAGCAATGCAGGTGACGGACCAGGTGGCGAGGGCAGTGTTCACCTGGCAAGCTCTCGGGGCACTTTGTCTGATAGTGAAATTGAGACCAACTCTGCTACAAGCACCATCTTTGTAAGCTTTGTTTGCCAACAAAAGAAGACCATTTTTTTAATGGGGGAGGGAAGCAGGCTAGAAAAGAATGAAAGTTAAGAGACACTAAAGAGGTGAAGGTTAAATAAGGAAGAGGTAATCCTCATATATTTGGCTGTAAGGAAAACATTTCTTAAGGCTTTTTTCAGTCGTTTGACTTACGTTCTGGGACTTTTAGAACCCTCTCCTGAATCACTGATGAGTTATGCTCCCTGCCCAGTCAGATAAGGGCTTCGAATCCTATGTAGTATTAATCCCCAGGTCTAACACAGGCAAAGTGATGCCTTTGTGGTATTTGTCAGGACAATCACAGCTCTCATTTAGTACCAGTCTGTTTCTATGGAGTATCCAGTTTTATTTTGGTCTTTGCTCTATTTATATAGCATCTTAAAATAGCATTCTATTTTAGTATATTACTAACAGTTATTTGAAGTTTTCATTCATTAATAAACATCCATGAAGTGATTTACTAAGTGCCAGATTTTGTGCTAAAGAAACAGGGATGAAAAAGGCATAATTTTTACTCAAGAAGTTTGTGATTCACTATATTGCTGTGAGTAGTCTCTTCTAATAGGTGAGGGGAACAATGCCTTAGGAAAAAAGAACTTCCCTAGGTCACACAGTAAGCCTGTGATCAGCTGGAAGGAGATGAATTCTTTTTAGTCCTTGCCTTAGACATCTGGGTTTTTTGTTTGTTTGTTTGTTTTACACAGGGTCTCACTCTGTTGCCCAGGCTGGAGTGTAGTGGCACAATCACTGCTCACTGCAGCCTTAACCTCCCAGGCTCAAGTGGTCCTCCCACCTCAGCCTCCCAAGTAGCTGGGACTACAGGCATACACCACCATGCCTGGCTAATTTTTTTAGTTTTTTGTAGAAATTGGGTTCCCCTCTGTTGTCTAGGCCAGTCTCAAACTCCTGGGTTAAGTGAGCCTCCTGCCTTGGCCTCTCAAAGTGGCATGAGCCACTGTGCCCAGCCTCTGCTTTTTAATGTATATCTGCCTCTATAGGCTGTTAAAACACTGATAGACTTGCCACTTTATTAAACGGAGATGAGAATGGATGTGCTGTATAAGAGCTTATAGGCATAGGTCCTTATCTTTGGCCCGTGGGGTGAAAGGAAGAAAAATTTAAATGAAACCAGCTATTTAAGACTGGTAATCATTCCCACTCGCAGAGCCTTCAGTATGTGTTTTTAATAGATTCAGTGACCTCCCAGAGTGAAGATTGGGAATAGGATTGAGAGACTATTCAAGTTGATGGGCCTTAACTCTCTCTCAGTCTGAACAGACTGGTTGGTTGATTGAATGATTAATTGATTTTTCTTTTGTGCTGACAGTTTATTAGGGGTTTTCTTTTCTTTCTTCTTTTTTTTTTTTTTTTTTTTTTTTTTTTGAGATGAAGTCTCGCTCTGTCGCCCAGGCTGGAGTGCAGTGGTGCAATCTCGGCTCACTGCAAGCTCTGCCTCCCGGGTTCACGGCATTCTCCTGCCTCAGCCTCCCAAGTAGCTGTTACTACAGGTGCCCACCACCACACCCAGCTAATTTCTTGTATTTTTACTAGAGACAAGGTTTCACCGTGTTAGCCATGATGGTCTCGATCTCCTGACCTCATGATCCTCCCGCCTCAGCCTCCCAAAGTGCTGGGATTACAGGCGTGAGCCACCGCGCCCGGCCAGGGATTTTCTTTTTTTTTTTTGAGACGGAGTCTCGCTCTGTCGCCCAGGCTGGAGTGCAGTGGCCGGATCTCAGCTCACTGCAAGCTCCGCCTCCCGGGTTCACGCCATTCTCCTGCCTCAGCCTCCCGAGTAGCTGGGACTACAGGCGCCCGCCACCTCGCCCGGCTAGTTTTTTGTATTTCTTAATAGAGACGGGGTTTCACCGTGTTAGCCAGGATAGTCTCGATCTCCTGACCTCGTGATCCGCCCGTCTCGGCCTCCCAAAGTGCTGGGATTACAGGCTTGAGCCACCGCGCCCGGCCAGGGATTTTCAATAATGTTTTCTTTTCATATTAGTTCAACCTTCACCCCAAAATCTAACCATGGATCGTAAAAGTTAAGTTGACAACAGGTCTAGCCTACTATACTTCCTGTTTACCTTTAGATGCTTTTCAAGCCAATAGAGGTTACATTTGTGGTGGAAGGAGCCAGAGTAGTAGAAAAATTACTTCTCTTCGCTTCAAAGAAAATCCTCCACCTTGAGCGTCTTCTGAACTTTTCACTGTAAGACATCTCAGTGCTTGCTGTACCCTTCAGCCGCATAACTGTGAGGATAGCAACCATCAGTTTCTCATAAATGGAAGCGGCAGTGAGAACTGTCTACAGCAGTTTGGCTTCAAGGCCTTTGTAGAGGCCCATTATTCCAAAACACCTGTTAGCCATTTGTGTGTCTTCTTTTAAGAGAGATCTGTTCAGCTCATTTGCCCATTTTTTAATAGATTGTGTTTTTTTTGCTGTTGAGTTCTTTGTTTCTTGTATATTCTAGATATTAATCTCTTGTCAGATGAATAATTTGTAAATATTTTCTTTTTTTTTTTTTTTTTTTTTTTTTTTTTTGAGTGAGGCTTGCCTT
>NC_037682.1:18277385-18313844 GCF_003255815.1 Theropithecus gelada | reverse complement strand
TTTTTTTTTGAGACGGAGTCTCGCTCTGTCGCCCAGGCTGGAGTGCATTGGCGCGATCTTGGCTCACTGCAAGCTCCGCCTCCCGGGTTTACGCCATTCTCCTGCCTCAGCCTCCCGAGTAGCTGGGACTACAGGCGCCCGCCACCCCGCCCGGCTAGTTTTTTGTATTTTTTAGTAGAGACGGGGTTTCACCGTGTTAGCCAGGATGGTCTCGATCTCCTGACCTCGTGATCCACCCGTCTCGGCCTCCCAAAGTGCTGGGATTACAGGCTTGAGCCACCGCGCCCGGCCAATTTGTAAATATTTTCTTCCATTCTGCAGACTGTCTCTTCACTCAGTTCATCATGTCCTTTGTTGTGCAGAAGCTTTTTAGTTTAATATAATCCTGTTTGTCTACTTTTGCTTTTGTTGCCTGTGCTTTTGAGGTCTCCATAAACTTTTTGCCCAGACCAATGTCCTGAAGCATTTCTGCTACGTTTTCTTCTAGTAGTTTTATAGTTTTGGGTCTTATATTTAAGTCTTTAATCCATTTTGGGTTGATTTTTGTGTATGGTGAGAGGTAGGGGTCTAGTTTTATTTTTCTGAATAATGGATATCAGGTTTTCTGAGCACCATTTATTGAAGAGATTGTCCCTACCCCTGGTGAATATTCTTGGTTCCTATGTCAAAAAACAGTTGGCTATAAATATATGGATTTTTTTCTGGGTTCTATATTCTGTTCCATTGGTCCATGGGTCTGTTTTTTATGCCAGTAGCATGCAGTTATGGTTACTATAGCTTTCTCTTATATTTTGAAGTCTAGTAGTGTGATACCTTTTTGCCTAGGATTGTTTTGGCTATCTGGGGTCTTTTGTGGTTCCATATGAATTTTAGGATTGTTTTTTCTATTTCTGTGAAGAATACCATTGGTATTTTGGTAGGGATTGCATTGAATCTGTAGATCACTTTTGGTAGTATGGTCATTTTCACAATATTCTTCCAATCCATGAACATGGTATATCTTTACATCTTTTCCCTAAACTCATTCTTACATCAGTGTTTTCTATTTTTCCTCATGGAGATCTTTTACCTCCTTCACTGAATTTATTCTTAGGGCATTAATTTTTTTTTTTTTTTTTGAGATGGTGTCTCGCTCTGTTGCCCAGGCTGGAGTGCAGTGGCGTGATCTCGGCTCACTGCAAGCTCCGCCTCCCGGGTTCACGCCATTCTCCTGCCTCAGCCTCCCGAGTAGCTGGGACTACAGGCGCCCACCACCATGCCCGGCTAATTTTTTTGTATTTTTTTAGTAGAGACGGAGTTTCACCGTGTTAGCCAGGATGATCTCGATCTCCTGACCTCGTGATCCACCCACCTCGGCCTCCCAAAGTGCTGGGATTACAGGCGTGAGCCACCACGCCCGGCCTCTGCTGTTTTATTGTTGGTGTATAGACACACTACTGATTTTTATATGTTGATTTTGTATCCTGCAACTTTATTGAATTCACTTATTAGTTCTGAGTTTTCTAGTGGAGATTTTAGGGCTTTCTTTTTTCTTTTTCTTTTTTAGATAGAATGAGGCTGGAGTAGTGCAGTGGTGCAATATCAGTTCACTGCAGCCTCCACCTACTGGGCTCAAGCAGTCCTTCCATCTCAGTCCCTCGAGTAGCTGGGACTACAGGCATACGCCACCATGCCCAGCTGATTTTTGTATTTGTAGAGACAAGGTGTTCCCATGTTGCCCAGGCTGATCTGGAACTCCTGGGCTCAAGCAATCCACCTGCCTTGGCCACCCAAAGTGCTAGGATTAACAGGTGTGAACCACAATACCCAGCCCGCTTTGAGGGACACTTTGACTTCCTTCTGTCCAATTTGGATGCCCTTTCTCTCTCTGGCCTAATTGCTTTGATTAGCACTTCCAGTTGAATAAAAGTGGTGGAAGTAGACATCCTTGTCTTGTTACAGATCGTAGAGGAAAAGTTTTCATCTTTTCCCCATTTAGTATGATGTTGGTTGTGGGTTTGTCATATGTGACTTTTATTGTTTTTTTTTTTTTTTTTTTTTTTTTTTTTTTTTTTTTTTTTTTTTTTTGAGACGGAGTCTTGCTCTGTCGCCCAGGCTGGAGTGCAGTGGCGCGATCTCGGCTCACTGCAAGCTCCGCCTCCCGGGTTCAGGCCATTCTCCCGCCTCAGCCTCCGAGTAGCTGGGACTACAGGCGCCCGCTACCGCGCCCGGCTAGTTTTTTGTATTTTTAGTAGAGACGGGGTTTCACCATGTTAGCCAGGATGGTCTCGATCTCCTGACCTCGTGATCCACCCGCCTCGGCCTCCCAAAGTGCTGGGATTACAGGCTTGAGCCACCGCGCCCGGCCGACTTTTATTGTTTTGAGGTATGTTCGCTCTGTACCTAACTTGTTGAGAGGTTTTATCATGAAGGGGTGTTGACTTTTATCGAATACTTTTGTATTTGGTATTAGTTTTTCTTTACATGTTTTTAGAATTCTGCATTGAAGCTATTGGGTCCTGAGCCTTTCTTTTCTTTCTTTCTCTTTTTTTTTTTGAGACGGAGTCTTGCTTTGTTGCCCAGGCTAGAGTGCAGTTGCGCAATCTCAGCTCACTGCTACCTCCACCTCCTGGGTTCAAGCAGTTCTCCTGCTTCAGCCTCCCAAGTAGCTGGGATTACAGGCACTCACGACCACACCTAGCTAATTTTTTGTATTTTTAGTAGAGACGAGGTTTCGCCATGTTGTCCAGGGTGGTCTCGAACTCCTGACCTCAAGTGATCTTGCCCCCCTCGGCCTCCCAAAGTGCTGGGATTACAGCCGTGCGCTCCACTGCGCCCAACTTTTTTTTTTTTTTTTGAGACAGAGTCTTGCTCTGTTGCTCAGGCTGGAGTGCAGTGGTGTGATGTTGGCTCACTACAACTTCTGCCTCTCAGGTTCAAGCAATTCTCATACCTCAGCCTCTCGAGTAGCTGGGATTACAGGTATTCACCACCATGCCTGGCTAATTTTTGTATTTTTAGTAGAGACAGGGTTTCATCATGTTGGCCAGTCTGATCTCGAGCTACAGGCCTCAAGTGATCTGCCTGCCTCAGCCTCCCAAAGTGCTGGGATTACAGGCATTAACCATCATGCCCTGTGATGGGAAGCTTTTTATTACAGATTCAATCTCATTACTTGTAATTGGACCGTTCAGGTTGCTATTTCTTGGTTAAATCTTGGTAGGTTGTTTATGTCTAAGAATGTATCCATTTCTAATTTGTTGGCATGTAGTTATAGTCCCTAATGATTTTTTGTTTTTCTGTGATGGCAATTGTAATGTTTCCTTTTTTGTTTTTGGTGTTTTTTTGGCAGGAGTCTTTTCTCTCTCTTTCTCTCTCTCTCTCTCTCTCTCTGTCTCTTTTGGTTAGTCTAGCTCTAATGGTTTGTGGATTTTGTTTCTCTTTACGAAAATGAACTTTTCATTTTGTTGATTATTTATTTATTTATTTTGAGACGGAGCTTTGCTCTTGTTGCCCAGGCTGGAGTGCAATGGTGCAGTCTTGGCTCACTGCAACCTCCACCTCCTGGGTTCAAGTGATTCTTCTGCCTCAGCCTCCCAGGTAGCTGAGATTACAGGTGCCGACCACCACACCCGGCTATTTGTGTGTGTGTGTGTGTTTTTACTAGAGATGGGGTTTCGCCATGTTGGCTAGGCTGCTCTCGAACTCCTGGCCTCAGGTGATCCACCTGTCTCAGCCTCCCAAAGTGTTGGGATTATAAGCGTGAGCCACCATGCCTGGCCTATTTTTTTTAGTCTCAATTTTATTTCTGCTCTGTTCTTGATTATTTCTTCTACTAATTTTGGGTTTAGTTTGTTCTTGCTTTCACAGTTCTTTGAGCTGCATCATTAAGTTGATTTGAAATCTTCCTACTTTTTTGATGTAGACATTTATTGCTAATAAGCTTCTTTCTTAATACAGCTTTTGCTGTATCTCATAGGTTTTGGTATGCTGTGTTTTTATTTTCATTTGTGTGAACACATTTTTAAATTTCCTTCTTAATTTCTTTGTTGACCCATTGGTCACTCAGGAGCATATTGTTTAATTTCCATGTATTCGTATGATTTTAAAAGTTTGTTATTTCTAATTTTCAGAGCACAGTGTTCCCTTGTGGTCTGAAAAGATACTTGCTGTGATTTCAGTTTTCTAAAATTTCTCGTTATACTTATTTCGTGGCCTAATATGTGGTCTGTCCTAGAGAATGTTCTGGGTGTTGATGAAAAGAATGTGTATTCTACAGCTGTTGGATGGAATGTTCTGTAAATGTCTGTTAGGTCCATTTGGTCTAAAATGCAATCTGAATCTAAAATGCAGTTTAAATCCAGTGTTTCTGTGTTGATTTTCTGTCTAGATGATCTGTCCAATGCTGAGAGTGGGGTATTGAAGTCCCCAACTGTTACTGTATTGGAGTATATCTCTCCCTTTAGATCTAATAATATTTGCAATATTTGCTTTATATAGCTGTTTGGTGTTGAATGCATATGTATTTGCAATTGTTATATCCTCTTGCTGAAGTGATCCCTTTGTTACTATATAATTACTTTGTCTCTTTTTAGGTGTTTTTTTTTGTTTTGTTTTGTTTTGTTTTTTTTGAGACAGTCTCTCACTCTGTCGCCCAAGCTGGAGTGCAGTGGTGCGATCTTGGCTCACTGCAACCTCCGCCTCCAGGGTTTTCAAGCGTTTCTTCTGCCTTAGCCTCCCAAGTAGCTGGGACTACAGGTGTGTGCCACCACACCTGGCTAATTTTTTTTTTTTTTTTTTTGAGACGGAGTCTGGCTCTGTCGCCAGGCTGGAGTGCAGTGCAGTGCAGTGGCCGGATCTCAGCTCACTGCAAGCTCCGCCTCCCGGGTTCACGCCATTCTCCTGCCTCAGCCTCCCAAGTAGCTGGGACTACAGGCGCCCGCCACCTCGCCCGGCTAGTTTTTTGTATTTTTTTTAGTAGAGACGGGGTTTCACCGTGTTAGCCAGGATGGTCTCGATCTGCTGACCACGTGATCCGCCCATCTCGGCCTCCCATTTTTGTGTTTTTAATAGGTATGGGATTTTACCATGTTAGCCAGGAACTCTGGATCTCCTGACGTGGTGATCCAGCCACCTCGGCCTCCCAAAGTGTTGGGATTACAGGCGTGAGCCATTGCACCCGGCTGAAAATCTTTTAATGAATAGAAAATCTACTCAGCAGTAGCAGATGAAGTTAGTGATATTTCTTAGGGACAGTAAAAGATAGGAAAGAAGAAATGAACATTTCTCAATTACTAGCCATGTGCTAGGCACTGTTAGGTGCTTTATATGTATCTTCAAATTTAATTCTTGTAAAGTAGTCCTATGAGGTAGGTATTATAACCTTCCTTTGACAGATTAGGAAAATGAGGCTCAGAGAAGCTGATTTTTGTACCTAAGGTCACATAAGCTAATAAGAGGCAGGGATCTGAGCCTTAGTCAGTCTGATGGTAAACCCTGGGTTCTTTCTGCTGTGTTACGTAACTACACAGAGAATTAATCTGATTGTTATTGTTGTTGCTTTAAAGAGAAAATAATCTTACAGAGACTAAGGAGTAAAGATAAGTCAAAAACGAAAACTTTATTGTATAGTTTAGGAGGCAGTAACAGAAAGCAGCGTAAGTGGACTTGCAGAAGCATGGGTACTGGAGTTTATGTTGTTAATGGATGGTGACTGGTGTGACAGCCTCTTAGTGAAATGCTTGGTTTCCTTTGCCCCTGTTCATTGCTACCTCGGCCACTGACCTATCATCTCTTCTCTCTAGGGTAAAGCCCATAGCTTGAAGCCAAGCGTAAAGGAGAAGCTGGCAGGCAGCCCCATTCGCACTTCTGAAGATGTGAGCCAGCGAGTCTATCTCTATGAGGGACTCCTAGGTGAGAAACACACTGGGAAGGCCCTTTGCACTGGAGAAAGCTGGCTCAGCCAGGGGAGAGGGTCACACTGAACAAGTAGCTGGTTGGCTTTCTGCTGATCTCAATGCTGACATTAGATAGCAGTTTTATACCTGAAGCAAACGACTTACTGTGTCCAGAACAAGCAGTGGGTGAAAACTGGACAAGATTGGGTTTTGGTGTTAATCAACAGCCTCTGCCTTTCTGTCTTCCTTTCTTTCCTTTCTTGCTACCATGGTCCTTCCTGCTCTCAAATTGGCAGGAAGGGACAAAGGATCCATGTGGGACCAGTTAGAGGATGCAGCTATGGAGACCTTTTCTATAAGTAACCACATTTATTTGTGTGCTGTGTTCATCCCTCCTCCTTGGGAGGGACTGGGCCTTACTTGAAGGCATCTGGGGCTGGTGGCAGGCATGTTAGATCTGGGGTAGAGAGATTGTGTTTGCTTTGCCCTGGAATTTGTAATTATTCCCTTTTATCTGGATTTTACTCTTTATTTTTGTTTGGCAGCTATATTCTTAAATGTTAAATAGGCCCCCTAAGAAACCTTTATTCTATGCAGGCAAAGAGCGTTCTACTTTATGGGACCAAATGCAATTCTGGGAAGATGCCTTCTTAGATGCTGTGATGTTGGAGAGAGAAGGCATGGGTATGGACCAGGGTCCCCAGGAAATGATCGACAGGTATGGGGCTTAGGAAACCATTGGGAATATGCAGACTCAGCCTCCTCCTGGTTAGTTCTGTGGTCTCCCACTTGAGGGCTGACTTGTGCTTTGTCTTCTGCTTAGGTACCTGTCCCTGGGAGAACATGACCGGAAGCGCCTGGAAGATGATGAAGATCGCTTGCTGGCCACCCTTTTGCACAACCTCATCTCCTACATGCTGCTGATGAAGGTAATGTCATTTTTGCTGTGTCCAGCTCCACTGATGCTAGAAGGGCAAGGCTTGTTCCTGTCACCTGAATTTCGGGGCAGCTGGGAAGCTATCAAGGTATCTTACTTAGGGCTGTCTTCTTGATTGAAAGTCTGAGGCCTCTCTGCCAGCTTAGCAATGTTCTGTTTCTCTGAAGCTGCCAGCCTGTTTTACTAAGGAGTGTTGTAGAAATAACTGATGATTCTCTTTTTTTTTTTTTTTTGAGACAGAGTCTTGCTCTGTTGCCCAGGTAGGAGTGCAGTGGCGCAATCTCAGCTCACTGCAACCTCCACCTCCCCAGTTCAAGTGATTCTTGTGCCTCACCCTCCCCAGTAGCTGGGATTATAGGTGCAGACCACCATACCCAGCTAGTTTTTGTATTTTTAGTAGAGGTAGGGTTTCACCATGTTGGCCAGGCTGGTCTCCAACTCCTGACCTCAGGTGATCCACCCGCCTTGGCCTCCCAAAGTGCTGGGACTACAGGCATGAGCCACTGCACCTGGCCAAGAACTGATGATTCCATACTATTTATTTATTTATTTATTTATTTATTTATTTATTTCTATTTTTATTTTTTTTGAGACAGAGTCTCACTCTGTCACCCAGGCTGGAGTACAGTGGCACGGTGTTGGCTCACTGCATCCTCTGCCTCCCGGGTTCAAGCAATTCTCCTGCCTCGGCCTCCTGAGTAGCTGGGATTACAGACGTCTGCCACCACGCCCAGCTAATTTTTCTATTTTTAGTAGAGATGGGGTTTCACCATGTTGGCCAGGCCGGTCTCGTACTCCTGACCTCAAGTGATCCTCTTGCCTCAGCCTCCCAAAGTGCTGGGATTACAGGCAGGAGCTACCATGCCCAGCCATTATTTGTTTATTTTGAGATTTATATGGTCTCCCTTTACTGAGTAGTTTTAGGATGCCAGTAGAGCTTCCCACAAAATACAATGAATTAATTTTTCTTTTTTACAGTAGTAGATTTTTAAAACTTAGAAAGGATGCTCAGGACCAGGAGTGGTGGCTCACGCCTGTAATCCCAGCACTTTGGGAGGCCAAGGCAGATGGATCACCTGAGGTCAGGAGTTCTAGACTAGCCTGACCAATATGGTGAAATCCTGTCTCTACTAAAAATACAAAAGTTAGCTGGGCATGGTGGCTCACGCCTCTGATCCCAGCTACTTGGAAGGCTGAGACAGGAGAATCACTTGAACTCTAGAGAAGAAGGTTGCAGTGAGCTGAGATCGCACCATTGTATTCCAGCCTAGGCAACAGGAGTGAAAATCCATCTCAAAAAAAAAAAGAAACGATGCTCAGATTTTGTTTTTCAGGACAGCCCTATATCTTACAGAATTTTCCATAGTTATAAGAAGAGCCAGCCATTAACAAAGTAATAGTAGACAGAACTTGGTATGTTGTACTTGGTTTTGTGGCTGTGGAAGACGTATGTTACCAAGTAGAAGAGTTCTGCTCTCAAAGGGAAACATAAGTCTGGAGTTGATGGGTAGAAGAGAATTGTTTGGAGAAGGAGCCACTGGGTTTCTCCTCCTTTTGTTCTCCCCAACCTCCCTAAGTGTGAAGGGATCAGTTGATCAAATGCAGAGAATGCCCCCAGCCCCTCTTGGTTTGCTTCATTTCCTGGTGTAAGTTTCACTGTACTCTGGAATTTGGAGGGTACTGGTTGACTCTGGCTGGGAAAGGATGATGATCCCTAACCTTCAGAGATGTCTTAGCTACAACCCAGTCTGGTGTTGCCACTCTAAGTCATTTCTGAATTACACTATGAAGAGCCTTGGGGGTTTTCAGAGCCCTTGTAGGGGTGAATGTTGTGGTATTGAGTGGGGATAGGGAGAAAGTGTCCTCTGGAACCAGAACTGCTCTAAGAGCCACTTTTCTGCAGAAGCTAACTAGAGACAGAGCCAGGACTTTTCTTCCCCTCATGGTGGCAGAATACACAGTTGAAAGTTTTCTCCCTTGTTCAGTGATGTGGTCTTTCAGAATTTCACTTCTCTCAGATGGTGGGAAACCCACTTGTACATTCTCTTCTCTCTACCTCAGTCGAGAGGAGAGCAGATCCCTTGTTAAGAGTCCTGTTTTGGCTTTTCAGGTAAATAAGAATGACATCCGCAAGAAGGTGAGGCGCCTAATGGGAAAGTCGCACATTGGGCTTGTGTACAGCCAGCAAATCAATGAGGTGCTTGATCAGCTGGCGAACCTGGTAAGCACATCTGGCTACCCCTTAGGCTTCCCATGGGTCGTTTCTTGGTTTGTGTCACTTCCAGTCCAGTTCACCCCTGATTTTGCAAATGGAGCAGTTGTCTTTGACTCTAAATGAGGCATTAGTCCCTGTGTTCTGTGATGGGATTCTCTGTATAAAACTATCATAGTGCATCAGTTTTGATGTGTGGTCTGGACTGCTGAGGATTCAGAAGGTGAAAACTATTTCAAATTATTCTAAAATGTTATTTGCCATTTTCATAGGGTTACGTTTGCACTGATGGTACCAAAGCAGTGGTGGGTACAACTGCTGGCACTTTAACCCAAGTGAAGACAATGGCCCCAAACTATGCCAGCAGCCATTGTATTCCTTGCCTCGATACACTCTCAGTTTTTTGTTTTTTTTTTTTTTTTTTTTTTTGAGACGGAGTCTGGCTCTGTCTCCCAGACTGGATGGAGTGCAGTGGCGCGATCTCAGCTCACTGCAAGCTCTGCCTCCCGGGTTCACGCCATTCTCCTGCCTCAGCCTCCCGAGTAGCTGGGACCACAGGCGCCCGCCACCTCGCCCGGCTAGTTTTTTGTATTTTTTAGTAGAGACGGGGTTTCACCGTGTTCGCCAGGGTGGTCTCGATCTCCTGACCTCGTGATCCGCCCGTCTCGGCCTCCCAAAGTGCTGGGATTACAGGCTTGAGCCACTGCGCCCGGCCCACTCTCAGTTTTTTATTTTTGTTTTGTTTGTTTTTTGAGACAGACTCTCACTTTGTCGCCCAGGCTGGAGTGCAGTAGCACAATCTTGGCTCACTGCAATCTCCACCTCCTAGGTTCAAGCGATTCTCATGCCTCAGCCTCCCGAGTAGCTGGGATTACAGGCGTGTGCCCCCACACCCAACTGATTTATTTATATATATATAGAGAGAGAGAGAGCACGCGCGCGAGAGAGAGAGGGAGAGACAGAGTTTCACTCTCTTGTTGCCCAGGCTGGAGTGCAATGGTGCAACTTTGGCTCACTGCAGTCTCTGCCTTGTGGGTTCAAGCAGTCTTCCTGCTTCAGCCTCCTGAGTAGCTGAGGTTACAGGCATGCACCACCATGCCTGGCTAATTTTTGTATTTTTAGTAGAGACGGGCATTCGCCAGGCTGATCTCGAACTCCTGACCTCAAATGATCTGCCTGCCTCAGCCTCCCAAAGTTCTGGGATTACGGGCGTGAGTCACTGCACCTGGCTTACACTCTTAGTTTTTTAAAAATGCTAGTTGTGCTTATAAATGTCCTTGAAGAAGCAGTGAAAACTGTTACTTTTATTAAATTGATTGATTATACTTTTTTTTTTTTTTTTTTTGAGACGAAGTCTCGCTCTGTCGCCCAGGCTGGAGTGCAGTGGTGCCATCTCAGCTCACTGCAAGCTCTGCCTCCCAGGTTCATGTCATTCTCCTGTCTCAGCCTCCCTAGTAGCTGGGACTACAAGCCCCCGCCACCACACCCAGCTAATTTTTATATTTTTAGTAGAGACGGGGTTTCACCATGTTGGTTAGGCTGGTCTCTAACTCCTGACCTTGTGATCCACCCACCTCGGCCTCCCAAAGTGCTGGGATTACAGGTGTGAGCCACCACTCCCAGCCAAGGGAGACCCCATTTCTACAAAAAATAAAAAAATCAGCCAGGCACGGTGGCATGCACCTGTAGTCCTAGCTACTTGGGAAGCTGAGGTCACTTGAGCTCAGGAGGTTGAGGCTGCCATGATTCACGATCGCACCACTGCACTCCAGCCTGGGTGACAGAATGAAACCCTGTTTCAAAAAAAAAAAAAAAAAAAGATGTATGGAGAATAGGAGCTCACTGTTGCCCAGGGTGGTCTCCCAACTCCTGCCTGGGCTCAAACAGTACTCCCGACTTGGCCTCCTAAAGTGTTGGGATTATAGGAATGAGCCCCCATGTCTGGCCTAAATGGATTTTAATGTAATAGTGTAAAGCGTTCATTGATGGGCTATCAGATTCCACACTGCAGCTGACTTTCAAAAGCTGCTGTTGCTGGGTGTTGTGATTTATGCCTGTAATCCCAGGTACTTGGGAGGCTGAGGCAGGAGTGTCACTTATGCCCAGGAGTTCAAAGCTGTAATGGGCTATGGTCATGCCACTGAACTCCAGCCTGGGTGACAGAGCGAAACCTTGTCTCTTAAAAAAAAAGAAGCTGCTACTTCTCAAGTTCTGGTATAGTGTTAAAAAAAGAATACGTCTATTTATCTGAAAAGGCTATGAAAATCCTCTTCCATTTTCCAAATACGTAACTGTTAGGTCGTTTTTTTCATATACCTCAACCAAAGCAACATACTGCAACAGACTCAATGCAGAAGCAGATAGGAGAATGCAGCTATTTGCTGTTAAGTCAAACATTAAAGAGATTTGCAAAAATGTGAAATGGTGCCTTTTTTTATAGAAAATATAGTTCTTAAAAATGTTTATATTACTATGTAATGGGTTATTAATGAATTACTGTTTTTGTAATTATTTGAGAAATTTGTTTAAATTTCTAGTATGTAAATATCTATAACTCACATAAACAAAAGCTCTTTGGAATCTTCAATAAATTTTAAGAGATATGGGGCTTCTGAGACCAAAACATCTGAAACCACTTCCTGGGTGACCAGTGGCCAGCAGATGAGACTGTGCTGAGGAAGCTGATACGAATTTGATTGCTGGGTGGGGAATTCTTGGCCCAGAGCCCTCTTGAGAGGGATGTATGACTGTCTCAAAAAAATCTCTCTTTCATCAGAATGGACGCGATCTCTCTATCTGGTCCAGTGGCAGCCGGCATATGAAGAAGCAGACATTTGTGGTACATGCAGGGACAGATACAAATGGAGATATCTTTTTCATGGAGGTAGGTGCTGGTTCACGCTGGGGGCCGAAAGGGCTATTGGAGAGTCACAGGGAACTCCTAGAACTGATGCCAGAATATTTTTCTCGTTTCTCTCATTCATCTTCATGATCCATTTATCATTAAATTATCAGATTGGGATTTTCTGGGTTTTTTGTGTGTGTTTTTTTGAGATAGGGTCTCGCTCTGTCACCCAGGCTGAAGTGCAGTGGCTTGATCTCAGCTCACTGCAACCTCCGCCTCCCGGGTTCAAGCAGTTCTCCTGCCAGAGCCTCGCAAGTAGCTGGGATTACAGGCGCCAGCCACCATGCCCGGCTGATTTTTCTATTTTTAGTAGACATGGGATTTGATCATGTTGGCCAGGCTGGTCTCAAACTTCTGACCTCAAGTAATCCACCCACCTTGGTCTTCCAAAGTGCTGGGGTTACAGGCATGAGCCACTGCACCCAACCAGATTATCAGATTGTTATTCAGATAATTAAATTTTATATAGTTATAGTAGATGATACTCATTTCTTTTTTTTTTTTTTTTTGAGACAGTGTATTGCTCTGTCACCCAGGCTGGAGTGCAGTGGCGTGATCTTGGCTCACTATAGCCTCCGCCTCCCAGGTTCAAGCAATTCTCCTGCCTCAGCTTCCTGAGTAGCTAGGATTACAGGCATGCACCACCATGCCTGGTCAATTTTTCGTATTTTGGTAGAGACGGGGTTTCATCATGTTGGTTGGCCAGGCTGGTCTTGAACTCCTGACCTCAAGTGATCCACCTGCCCTGACCCCCCAAAGTACTGGGACTACAGGTGTGAGCCACCGCGCCCAGCCCTATTTATTTTATACACACACACACACACACACATATACACACACACATATAAAGAGATCTATCTGGGGCCGGGCGCGGTGGCTCAAGCCTGTAATCCCAGCACTTTGGGAGGCCGAGACGGGCGGATCACAAGGTCAGGAGATCGAGACCATCCTGGCTAACACGGTGAAACCCCGTCTCTACTAAAAAATACAAAAAACTAGCCGGGCGAGGTGGCGGGCGCCTGTAGTCCCAGCTACTCCGGAGGCTGAGGCAGGAGAATGGCGTAAACCCGGGAGGCGGAGCTTGCAGTGAGCCGAGATCCGGCCACTGCACTCCAGCCTGGGTGACAGAGCAAGACTCCGTCTCAAAAAAAAAAACAAAAAAAAAACAAAAGATATCTATCTGTATGTAGATGATATAGTCACATTGTTCATAAATCAGAATAACAGAAAATAGTACACATTGGGAAGTCTTACACTCATTCTTGTCCCCTTCCACTGAATTTTCCACTCCCCTCACCCCTTCATCCTATAGACAACCACTTTTATTAGTTTCCTTTGTAAATTCCAGTGAATTTTTTTTTTTCTTTTTGAGACAGAGTCTTGCTCTGATGCCCAGGCTGGAGTGCAATGGCGTGATCTCGGCTCACTGCAACCTCCACCTCCTGGATTCAAGCAATTCTCCTGCCTCAGGCTCCCAAGTAGCTGGGATGACAGGCGCCTTCCACCATGCCCGACTAATTTTTTGTACTTTTTTTTAGGGATGGGTTTTCGCCATGTTGGTCAGGCTGGTCTCGAACTCCTGACCTCAGTGATGCACCCGCCTCGGCCTCCCAAAGTACTGGGATTGTAGGCATGAGCCAGTGCCCCGGGCCTTCCAGTGGATTTTTATGCAAACAATAAAATATGAACACAAATTCTTATTTTTCTTTTTTTTTTCTCTTTGAGATGGAGTCTCGATGAACACAAATTCTTATTTTTCTCCCTTCTTTTTTTTCTCTCTTTGAGACGGAGTCTCGCTCTTTTGCTCAGGCAAAAAGTGGTCCAAACTCGCCTCACTGCACCCTCCGCCTCCTGGGTTCAAGCAATTCTCCTGTCTCAGCCGCCCAAGTAGCTGGGATTACAGGCACCCACCACCATGCCCAGCTAATTTTTCTATTTTTAGTAGAGACGGGGTTTCACCATATTGGCCAGGCTGGTCTTGAACTCCTGACCTCAAGTGATCCGCCCACCTTGGCCTCACAAAGTGCTGGGATTATAGGCATAAGCCACGCCACCTGACCTATTTTTGTCCTTTCTTTCAGAAAGATAGCGCATCTTATCAATTGCTTTATTCCTTGGGTTTTTTCATTTAATATTGTCCTGGTCCACTTCTGTATCAGTACCAAGAAAGCTTTCCCACTCGTTTTATGGCTACGTGTATTCCACTGTGTGACTGTGCCTTAATTTATTTAACCAGTCACTACATATGGATCCTTGGGTTGCTTCCAAATTTGCTGTTAGTGATACTGTGAATGATGCTGTGCCTGCTTCATTTTATACATGTGCAAGTGTGTCTAAGGATTCCGAGAAATGAGATTGCTGGGTCAGAGGGACAATGTATTTGTAATTTTGGTTGATGGAATTCTTAAGTGTCTCATAACATGTAATACCCCCTTTGCAATTTATTTTGTTGAAGAAATTGGATCATTTGCCCTGTGGAGTCTCCTACATTCTAGATTTTTTGCTGATTGTGTCTCCTTTCTGTTAGCGTGTTTCTCTGTCACATATTTCTCATAGACTGGTAGTTCAGTTTAGAGGTTTGATCACTTTCAGATTCACTCTTCTGGGAAGAACACTTAATGAGTGGTGCTATATGCTTCCTGTTGCCTCTTATGGTCATCCCTGTCCTACTGATCAGTGGGCTCAGATGTGGGCAGTCTGATCTGCCCACCAGAAAGTTCCTCATTTGTCTTTTCTGATTTTGCCTATGATATTTTTTGACACACATAAATTTTTTACTTGTATATAATTTTTTTTTTTTTTTTTTTTTGAGACAGAGTCTGTCTCTGTCGCCCAGGCTGGATGCAGCGGCACGATCTCGGCTCACTGCAACCTCTGCCTCCCAGGTTCAAGCAATTCTCCTGCCGCAGTATCCCAAGTAGCTGGGATTACAGGTGCCTGCCACCACACCCGGCTAATTCTTGTATTTTTAGTGGAGATGGGGTTTTACCATGTTGGCCAGGGTGGTCTCGCACTCCTAACCTCAAGTGATCCACCCACCTTAGCCTCTCAAAGTGCTGGGATTACAGGTGTGAGCCATCACGCCTGGCTACTTTTATATAATTAAATTAATCAATAGTTTCTTTTACGGCTTCTGGATTTTGAGACATAGTGAGAAAAAGCCTTACTCTCTAGGATTATAAAGGAAATTGACCATGTTTTCTTCATTTCTGTGTTTTTAATTCTGAAACAGACCTCTAAGTAATTTTAAGGACCAAGTACAACTCCTAAATATAAAGTAGTGAAATTTTGCTTATGTTATCTGTTCCCCTGTGATTTAGCTGAATTTGATTTCCACAGTCACAGTTTTTTGAACAGGTGGTTTACCAAACAGAGGGGCTTACCCTGAAGCAGAAACATACACGTCAGTGTAGCCAAGAAAGAGTCATTTTCATGTCACCCTTTAAAGTGTTAGAATTTGCCTTGTTGCCTCTCGGAGCTGAGGGCTGACTCAAGACGCCTGCACCACAGTAGAAGTGCCACATGACTCTTGCCCTTTTCTTTTCCTTTAACAAAAAAAATCTCTCGAGCAGTTTCCTTGGACTACTCTTACTCTCACCACTGTACAGAGGGAGCCTCATGCTAAGTCTCTGGAGTGTGGGACTGGACGCATTGCCCAAATAGATGCCACTTCCTTGAAGTGGTGCCATGCCAGGGAAGAGTGCACCATGGTCACTGTGACATCACCTGGCTACTGTGAGGCTATTTGATTTAGCCTTTCTCAGAGCATAGCCTGCTTTCTGCATGATCAATTGGACAGCAATTTGGGAATTTTTTTCTTTTTTTTTTTTTTTTTTTGAGACAGAGTCTCACTCTGTTGCCTAGGCTGAAGTGCAGTGGCGCAATCTTGGTTCACTGCAACCTCTGCTTCCCAGGTTCAAGCGATTCTCCTGCATCAGCCTCCTGAGTAGCTGGGACTACAGGCACATGTCATCATGTCCGGCTAATTTTTGTATTTTTAGTAGAGATGGGGTTTCACCATGTTGGCCAAGCTGGTCTCAAACTCCTGACCTCAAGTGATCCGCCCACCTCAGCCTCCCAAAGTGCTGGGATTACAGGTGTGAGCTGCCTTGCCTGGCCAAGGAAGATTTTTTTTTTTTTTTTTTGGAGATGGAGTCTTGCCCTGTCACCCCGGCTGGAGTGCAGTGGCACAATCTTGGCTCACTGCAACATCCACCCACTGAGTTCAAGCGATTCTACCTCAGCCTCCCAAGTAGCCGGGACTACAGGCATGCATCACCACGCTCGGCAAATTTTTGGTATTTTTAGCAGAGATGAGGTTTTGCCATGTTGGCCAGGCTGGTCTTGAACTCCTGGTCTTAAGTGATCTGTCTGCCTCGGCCTCCCAAAATGCTGGGATTACAGGTGTGAACCTCCGTACCCGACCAAAGATTTTTTGTTTTTTTTTTTTTGAGAGTCTCGCTGTGTGATCTCAGCTCACTGCAAGCTTCGCCTCCCAGGTTCACACCATTCTCCTGCTTCAGCCTCCCGAGTAGCTGGGACTACAGGCACCCAACACCTTGCCCGGCTAATTTTTTGTGTTTTTAGTAGAGACAGGGTTTCACCGTGTTAGCCAGGATGGTCTCAATTTCCTGACCTCGTGATCTGTCCGCCTCAGCCTCCCAAAGTCCTGGGATTACAGGTGTGAGCCACTGCACCCGGCCACCAAAGATTTTTAAAAATTGTTTTTATTGCCCTTTTTTTAGTTACAAAAGTAAAACAGTATATGCTATAAATGTTTCAAACCATGCAAAAGTTTAAAAATAATTAAAGGCCGGGCACGGTGGCTCAAGCCTGTAATCCCAGCACTTTGGGAGGCCAAGACGGGCGGATCACGAGGTCAGGAGATCGAGACCATCCTGGCTAATACGGTGAAACCCCGTCTCTACTAAAAAATACAAAAAAAAAAAACTAGCCGGGCGAGGTGGCGGGCGCCTGTAGTCCCAGCCACTCGGGAGGCTGAGGCAGGAGAATGGCGTAAACCCGAGAGGCGGAGCTTGCAGTGAGCTGAGATCCGGCCACTGCACTCCAGCCTGTGCAACAGAGCGAGACTCTGTCGCAAAAAAAAAAAAAAAAAAAAAAAAAAAGCTCATTGGGCCAAGCATGGTGGCTCACGCCTGTGATCCCAGTATTTTGGGAGGCCAAGGCAGGAGGATTGCTTGAGCCCAGAGTTTAAGACCAGCATGGGCAACAGAGAGAGACCCTGTCTCTACAAAAAAATTAAAAATTAGTCTTACATGTGGTGGTGTATGCCTGTGGTCCCAGCTACTGGGGATGCTGAGGTGGGAGGTTCGCTTGAGCCCAGGAGGTCAAGACCAGCCTGGGCAACATAGGGAAACCCTGTCTCCACAAAAAAAAATTTTAAGTAAGCTAGGCATGCTGGTACATGCCCGTGGTCCCAGCTACTGGGGAGGTTAAGCTGGGAGGATCCTTGAGCCTGGTAGGTCAAGGCTTCAGTAAGCTCTGATTGCATCACTTCAGTCCAGCCTGGGTGACAGAGCAAGACCCTGTCTCAAAAATAAATAAATAAAAAATAAAAATTGCTCATTGAATATCCTTGAGCATATATTTTGGCACCCTCACATAAGAATTTCTATAGGATATTGTCCTAGACATGAAATTTTCAAGTCAAGCTTATTACATTTAAAATTTCATTAGATTTTGCCAAATTGCCATCCCAAAGACTATACCAGTTTACACCTTCAACAGCCACTTAGGCGACTCTTAACAGTATATTACGAGCATTTCTCTAGCCTAGAATGCTCTAGCTTAGAAATCATGTGTTCTCCTAAATGTGTTCTGCCCGCCTTTACATGATGTTCTTAAAGGATTATGAAAGGTGGAGTGGTATGGTCCATTTTCCCCCTGGAGAAAACCACAGAGTCAGACTGGGGCTAGAACTCAGGTTTCCCATTCCTACTCTGCCACTTTGACTCATTCTCCAAAGGCTTTAGAACTCCAGTAAACTCTTATACAGTAGCTTAAACCTGATAGTCTTGTGTAGTCCTTACTCACCTAATATTTATGGAGCACATATTGTGTGCTAGGTAGTTTTTTGGGTGTCGGGATTATAGCAGTGAATAAGACAGACGTCGTGATTTCTATTGCCCTTAGCATTGACTAGCTATCGGGGAAATCAAATAAATAGAGTATTATAAAATACGGTGAGCATTATGAAAGAAGCTCAGGGGGGGCCGGGCGCGGTGGCTCAAGCCTGTAATCCCAGCACTTTGGGAGGCCGAGACGGGTGGATCACGAGGTCAGAAGATCGAGACCATCCTGGCGAACACGGTGAAACCCCGTCTCTACTAAAAAATACAAAAAACTAGCCGGGCGAGATGGCGGGCGCCTGTAGTCCCAGTTACTTGGGAGGCTGAGGCAGGAGAATGGCGTAAACCCGGGAGGCGGAGCTTGCAGTGAGCTGAGATCCGGCCACTGCACTCCAGCCTGGGCGACAGAGCGAGACTCCGTCTCACAAAAAAAAAAAAAAAAAAAAAAAAGAAGCTCAGGGGGCAGGAGTTATGAGAATATATAGCAGAGGGCCTTGGAGCTGTGGACAACTCCTTTGAGAAGTTGACCTTTGAGCTTAGACTTGAAGAAAAAGTAAGAGTTAATGGTTGGGGAGTGGAAGAGCAGTCAGGGATATTTGAGCTAGAACCAATGGGACTCAGTGATGGAGTGTAGTTAGAGTGAAGAGGAAGGAGTCGGGCATCACTTCTTCATTTCAGGCTGGGGCAGCTGGGTGGATGGTGGTGCCGTTTCCTCAAATAGCAGACTTAAAAGGAGGATCTGCCCAGGAGGAGATGTTGAGTTCAGATTTGGACACAATGAGTTTGAGGTGCTACATGTGAAGCATCCAGACATTGAGAGGCTCAGGAGCTCAGGAAGAGAGGTCTAAGATGGAGAAAGAGGTAAGAACCATCAACGTGGTAATAATCATTAGTTTCATAGTTCTGATATCTAGTAGCCAATTAGGGTACTTTCTGTGTGCCTGGCTTTGTATGCACCTTACATACTTTATGCACATTAACTCATTTAGTCTTCATAGTAACTGTAGGAAGTTATTACTGTTACTATCCCCGTCTTACCCGTGAGGAACTGTGGACACAGATGAACTTGCTCAGGTGGCACAGCTCAGTAATGGCAGAGCTGGAATCTAAACTCAGGCTGACTTTAGACCTGTGCCCTTCACCACTGTGCTATAATGTCTCCTGTAACATTTGAAGCCTTAAGAACAGGTAACTGGCCGGGTACAGTGGCTCACACCTGTAATCCCAGCACTTTAGGAGGCCAAGGTAGGCAGATCATGAGGTCAGGAGATCGAGACCATCCTTGCTAACACGGTGAAACCTTGTCTCTACTTAAAAAAAAAAAAAAAAATTAGCCGGGCATGGTGGCGTGCGCCTGTAGTCCCAGCTACTTGGGAGGCGGAGCTTGCAGTGAGCTGAGATCACGCCACTGCACTCCAGCCTGGGCGACAGAGCAAGACTCCGTCTCAAAAAAAAAAAAAAGAACGGATAACTTCACCTGAAAGAGAATGTTGAACAGAAGGTGTCAAAGATATTTGGTTGTTGTTTTTTTTTTTTTTTTTTTTTTTGAGACGGAGTCTCGCTCTGTCGCCCAGGCTGGAGTGCAGTGGCCGGATCTCAGCTCACTGCAAGCTCCGCCTCCCGGGTTCCCGCCATTCTCCTGCCTCAGCCTCCCAAGTAGCTGGGACTACAGGCGCCCACAACCGCGCCCGGCTAATTTTTTGTATTTTTAATAGAGACGAGGTTTCACCGTGGTCTCGATCTCCTGACCTTGTGATCCGCCCGCCTCGGCCTCCCAAAGTGCTGGGATTACAAGATATTTGGTTTTTAATTTATATCATCCTGTATTGTATCATTTTTATGCAGTAGGCACTGTTCGTGTGTCACTTGTGTAATTAATTTTTAAAAATATTTTTATAGAGCCGGGCGCGGTGGCTCACGCCTGTAATCCCAGCACTTTGGGAGGCCGAGGCTGGCGGATCACAAGGTCAGGAGATCGAGACCATCCTGGTGAACACGGTGAAACCCCGTCTCTACTAAAAATACAAAAGAATTAGCCGGGCGCGGTGGTGGGTGCCTGTAGTCCCAGCTGCTCCGGAGGCTGAGGCAAGAGAATGGCGTGAACCCAGGAGGCTGCTGAGACTGCGCCACTGCACTCCAACCTGGGCAACAGAGCAAGACTCCGTATCAAAAAAAAAAAAAATTTTTATAGATATAGGGTAGACCCAGGATTAGAAAGTACATCAGCTCCATTTTTCTCCTTGGTTAAGTCTGTCATGATCTCCTGCCTTTGTGTTTGTCAACAAAGATGATTCCTGAGGTCGTAAGAAGGAGGCATGAGATCTCCTCCAAATACTTTAAGTCCGTAGAGCACATAAAAGGTAAATAAATAACTGGACTGGCCGGGCGCGGTGGCTCAAGCCTGTAATCCCAGCATTTTGGGAGGCCGAGACGGGCGGATCACGAGGTCAGGAGATCGAGACCATCCTGGCTAATACGGTGAAACCCCGTCTCTACTAAAAAATACAAAAAACTAGCCGGGCGAGGTGGTGGGTGCCTGTAGTCCCAGCTTCTAGAGAGGCTGAGGCAGGAGAATGGCGTGAACCCGGGAGGTGGAGCTTGCAGTGAGCTGAGATCCGGCCACTGCACTCCAGCCTGGGTGACAGAGCGAGACTCCATCTCAAAAAATAAATAAATAAATAAATAAATAAATAAATAAATAAATAAATAAAATAACTGGGCTTGGTGCGGTGGCTCACACCTGTAATCCCAGCACTTTGGGAGGCCGAGACGGGTGGATCACTTGAGTTCAGGAGTTCAAGACTAGCCTGGCCAACATTATGAAACCCTGTTTCTACTAAAAATACAAAAATCAGCCAAGCATGGTGGTGTGTGCCTGTAGTCTCAGCTACTCGGGAGGCTGAGGCAGGAGAATCGTTTGAACCCATGAGGCAGAGGTTGTAGTGAGTCAAGATTGCACCACTGCACTCCAGTCCAGGCAACAGAGTGGGACTCTATCTCAAAAAAAAAAAAAAAAAAAAAAAAAAGCCAGTGTGATGGTGTGCACCTGTAGTCCCTGCTACTTTGGGGGAACCTGGGAGGTCAAGGCTACAGTGAGCTGAGATGGCACCAGTGCGCTCAAGCCTGGGGGACAAAGTGAGACCCTGTCTCAAAAAAAAAAAAAAAAAAGGTAATAAATAACTGATTGATTTGTGCCTCCTCACTTATACACAGGTTCTTCTAATGACTCCATCTCTTCCAGCAATCCTTGTAGCAGGCAGCATGTCAGTAGTTCTGTTTTGTGTCTCCAACTAGGGACACCATGAGTATAAGGCAGAAAACCTGACCATGGGGATGCCGCAGGGCCAGTTGTCCCACCCTTTCCCTGTAGGAAACAGTCTAGGGAGAGGCTGTCAGAGACAGAAACCACTGAGCCGCTTTGTGCACTTCTCCAGGTGTGCGATGACTGTGTGGTGTTGCGTAGTAACATCGGAACAGTGTATGAGCGCTGGTGGTACGAGAAGCTTATCAACATGACCTACTGTCCCAAGACCAAGGTGTTGTGCTTGTGGCGTAGAAATGGCTCTGAGACCCAGCTCAACAAGTTCTATACTAAAAAGGTACCCAGGATCTGTGTTTGGGTTGGGGCTAGGGTAGGCATTGAAGACCAAATAGTGAGTTTATCTTTGGGAAGTTAAAATTCCAAAACCCATGTCTGGAGCCACACTTCTGTCTCCAGCTGTTGGGTGGGGTACCTAAAGCTGTCTCGGAGGTCCTGGCGTCAGCCCAAGCCTTCAGTGGCCATTACAGAGCAGTGGGTGGGGAACCGTGGACAGCCCCCATGATGGGACCGCTCTCCCCCTGTGCCACAGTGTCGGGAGCTGTACTACTGTGTGAAGGACAGCATGGAGCGCGCTGCTGCCCGACAGCAAAGCATCAAACCCGGTGAGGAGAGTTTTTCCTGAGAGTGTCTTCCCTGTTTCCACCAGTCCTTCTGAGTGTCAGGGGCCTGGCAGGGAAGTCAGGGGTGGGATTCCCCACCGCACCAGTGAGCTGATAGCCCCTCCCTCACCACAGGACCTGAATTGGGTGGCGAGTTCCCTGTGCAGGACATGAAGACTGGTGAGGGTGGCCTGCTGCAGGTCACCCTGGAAGGGATCAACCTCAAGTTTATGCACAATCAGGTAGGTACGAGCAGTAGCACAAGGCTCCCTGTAAGAAGGACCAGTGTCCAGGCCCCCAGTACTTCCCCAGCAAAGCATGAGAGAGGGCCCTCAAGCTAGAGGGAGAACTGGAGCAGCTGGACCCAGGAAAGAAATCCCAGGGGAGGGCACAGTGACGTTGGCGACCACCTGGCGCTGTGAAGGTGCACCAGGGAGCCCGCGGGGGAGGCTGGGCAGAAGCGAGGCCGGGTGGCCACGCTGCCCCATCCGTTGGACTCCACACAGTGTGAGTGGGAGCGTCTCACTTGGCCCTTCCCCTGCAGTGTCTCTGCCTTCCTCTATTCCCAGGGTATGCTTCTGCTTGGTGGTTTTGCTTTGAGAGTCTAGACTGGCCGATCTCTTTGTGTCTTTCTGGTGTGCGTGCAGCTTGCGTGTGCGTGTGTGTGCGTGCCTGTGTGTAAGTAGCTTGTATCTGTCCTCTCTGGAGTGTGTTTATTTGCCTTTTTCTTCTGCGGATTCTTCTGTTCTTTTCCTTCCTCTGAGTGTTCCCACTCTGTCCCCTGCTCCACAGGCCCCATTCCCCTTCTTTTGATTGGGAAGCAGTTCTGGATACATATTTCCCTCATTGTAATTCCACCATAGGAGCTGACTTTTTTTTTTTTTTTCTCTCTTGGTCTTTTAACACAGTGTTACCTTTTTCTCTCAGTGGACATTCCTTAAGCTAATTCCTTTCTGAGGCCAGCGCATCATCCCAGGTCCGTTCACAGCTCTGACTCCTCACACAAGTGCCTTCCCTCCTCTTTCCCTGATGTCCGGGTTGCTCTCCCTGAGGCTCTGAGCCAGACCCGAATGTGTGAAGCCCCATAGCCCCTGGCCAGGCTGCAGACCCTCAGGGGAGGTGGATGCCTGACTGACGTGGCTGTCTCCCTCCCTCTGCTAGCCGTTGTAGCTCTCTTCCAGGAACGTAGCTGGGCAGCTTTGGTTTAATGGGAAACAGCTGCCCAGGCTGCCAGCAGCCCCTTAGTGTATTTTCAATCTAGAATTTAGGGCGGTAGCCAACCCCAAAGACCTTAGGACCAGCCCAGAGAGGGGTCTACCTAAGTGCTTTTCTGGACCACAGAGGTGTCAGTATTTCTTGAGGAGCAGGCTCCTGACCACATTTTAGTGCTGTGGCCTCCCTGTCTGAAGATGAGATCTTGCTGAGCAACGCCCAGGTGCTCTGCCCTGTTCCTCGTCCTGCCCTTGGCACAGCCCCTCTGGGCAGCCATCCAAGCCAGTCTGTGGTTGAAGGCTTGGCCCCTAGAAGATAGATTGCGCAGAGAAGGGGAGGAAAGCGCAGCTTCTCAATCTCACCTCACAGTTAATAATGAGATAGCAACCTGCCCCTCTTCTGCCACACAGTGGTCAGTTGGACTGGAGGGGGCAGCAGACCTCCTGGTGGAGCTGTGCAGTCTGGGGTGAATGGGAAAAGCACAGGCTTTGGTGTCAGGACGTGCTTGGATTTGAAGCCCAGCTTCCACGTTCATGGGCAGAGAAACTTTCTGATCCGTAGTTTCCTCATGTAGAAAATGGGGGTAATACTATATACTGTGTCATGTAGGCGCAGGGATTAGAAATCGTATTTGTAAACCCCAAGTATGTGCTCAGCAAGTGGTAGCGGATATTATTATCACCACATACCTCTTGGGAGATCCTGGATCCTGTTTCAAGGAGGATACCAACACCTCCCACCCCAAGGACAGTCTGAGGGGAGCTTTGTGCCCGTGCCAGCCCTCTGCGCCGGAGGAGGATGCATGGAAGGGTAGAGACCTGATGGGCTGAGTGGGGATCCCTGGGGCACGGTGTCTTACAAGCACTGCCCTGGGCAGAGGGTACGGGCGGGCAGCCCAGGCCAGCAGCGGGGCCTTCGGGTTGGGTTTGACCATTGAAACTAACGCCTTCATTTCTCTCCCATGCTTTCTCCTCCGGCCAGGAGCGGAAGGTACATGCCCTTTCTGCTATCTTCGCTTCTTAGCGCTTTTGAGTTGTGTGCGTGTGGATTCTTCTGTCCTCTCTTTGGGAAATAGACTTTCTTTGTGTGGGTGGGGCTGTAGCTGGGAGAGTGTGCTGTGTGGGGCAGGGGTGGAGCCTGTGGGCCTTACCCCACCCTCCCTCCCTCTCTTGCAGGTTTTCATAGAGCTGAATCACATTAAAAAGTGCAATACAGTTCGAGGCGTCTTTGTCCTGGAGGAATTTGGTAATTACACTATTTTGCTCTTAGGTCTGGACTCACATGGCAGTAACTCAAACCTCGGAGCTCCAGAGGAGGGTCTAGGGTCAGGGAGAAGAAGAACCTCTGTAGAGAGGTCAGGAGGAGCAGGAGAGACAAGGAAGAAAAGGGACCCCTGAGATGAGAGCCGGGAAGTGGAAGGGAAAGATAGATCATGGATCGCAGAAGAGCAAATGGGGCCTCAGGTGGGTTTCGAGTTTAGAGGTGGTCCTGAAGCAGCTCAGCGAAGTAGCACCACCTCCCCGTGCTGGGCCAGCCAGTGGTCAGAAAGTTTGGGATAGAGCAGACTGGTGACCCCCAAGCTCCACTATGTCTGTATCACCTGCTGCAATCTCTCTAGCAGCCCAGTCCTCCACCCAGCCTCCCTGGCACCACTCTGGTCTCCACCTGGCCTCTGTGCCAGACAAAGGGCACGGGGCATCGCAGGCAGACTCACTTGAGGGACAGAGGAGCCTAGCAGGGCAGCTGTAGCCCGAAGCTGGGAGCCAGCGCTAGGGAGTGGTGTAGTGGGTTCTCACCCTGGGGCTTTGAGTTCCTGCTGTGTTTGTGCTTCATTCTTTTGTGCCCCTCATCGCTGCTATGAAAACCTTCGTTCTCCAGCAGGTAAAGTGACCTCGGCTCGTGCTGCCTCTCCCCAGGTCTCTGCCTTGGGCCCTGCCCTGGGTGGGTAGCTCCCTTCCACCGAACCAGCTCCTCACACTGCCAGCTCATCTCTTCCTTTCTCCCCCACCCTCTTTCTTCCCACCTTGCCTCCCCCCTCTCACTGGCTCACTGGACCTTCCTCCCCGTGTGCTCACTTCTCTCTTCTGTCAGAGAGATACTTGGGGGAATCTTCCAACTCAGGAGAATGGCCTGGGCTTCTTGCTCTACCTTTGATGAGTTTATTCCCTGCTGACCCTGAGTTTCCCCAAATTCTGCCTCCCAGGGTCAGAGGAAGGTACAGCCAATTCTCCTCCTGCCTTTTCTGGCCCCCAGGGAGATGCCAGGCCCCTCCGCTCCCAGTCTCAAGGGGCCATGATGATGGCTGAGCCTGGGGGGCCTACTCCTTCCTCTGGCCAAGCAGAACCCCTGCATGGCTGGAGCGGGGGGCTCTCTTGCCTTCCGGGCTGTGGACATGTGTGTATTTTGCCTGATGCTCCCTGTCACCTCCCTCCCTGGGTGCTGTACTCGCCTGTCTTCTGCTGGGTGTGTTGCTCCAGAGCCCTCAGACGCTCTCCCTCACACAGGCAGGCCTGGGCTTCTCCTGCCGCTCAGGGAAGGACACTGCCACGTCCTGTGGGTTTAGTATCATGTTACCTCTTCAGCCTCAAGACCCTCTATGTAGGGGGCTGGGAATAAAGGGAACTGTGTTTAACATGACCCAATTTTCAGGCTGGTGACAAGATGAGTTCACGGGTGTCTCAGCAAAGTTGGACACAAGCTAGAAACAGCTCTCTCCTCCCAGCCAAAACCTGGGAATTCCCCACGGCAGCTCCTCAGGGGCCCTGGACAGTAGCCGTGACCAGGCTGGTGAAAGGTCCATCCCTCCCATCCAGGGCTTTCAAAGAAGTGGCTAGAATCACAGCCATCAAGTAAAAGCCACTGCGGACGGCAGAGGCCTAGCTGAGGAGGCTGGGGCCATGTCCTCCCAGCCGGCAGGGTCTGGACAGAGCCTCTGGTGGCCTCTGCCCTATCATAGCCTAAGCTGCTGCAGCCACTGTGAGAGGCCACAGAGGGGAAGGGGACCCTGACGCCGGGCGCTGCCGCCTGGGGGAGCATGGCACTACTGCTCTTAGTGTTGAACTTTCTGTTTTGTCTCTTGCCCGTCCGGTTTTAGTTCCTGAAATTAAAGAAGTGGTGAGCCACAAGTACAAGACACCAATGGTGAGTGTGCTGCTCAACCCTGATGGGCCACAGTGTGCAGGGCTCCCTGGGGACCTTCGGACAAGAGGAGGGGTGGGCTCTCTGAGCACACAGGGTTGAGTGGGGACCTGGTCTTGTTGCCAAAGGTTCAACTCAAGCTGAAACGGGTCTTGAGCCCCGGGAGACAGACACACACACATGGATCCCCTCTCCCACGGGGACAGCTTCCTTGCTTGGAGCTCACGTTTAGTCCAGAGGCCCATGCCCAGTGTTAGGGCAGGAGTTGCCCATTGGCAGATCCTCCACACGTGGAGATGCAGGAGTCTCAGTATCGTGATCCGCTTGGTTTTCTCTCCCCTCTAGGCCCACGAAATCTGCTACTCTGTATTGTGTCTCTTCTCGTACGTGGCTGCAGTTCGTAGCAGTGAGGAAGATCTCAGAACCCCACCCCGGCCTGTCTCTAGCTGATGGAGAGGGGCTACGAAGCCGCCCCAGCCCAGGGCACGCCCCTGGCCCCTTTCTGTTCCCAAGTGCACGATGCTGCTGTGACTGAGGAGTGGACGATGCTCGTGTGTCCTCTGCAAGCCCCTGCTGTGGCTTAGTTGGTTACTGGTTATGTGTCCCTCTGAGTGTGTCTTTGAGCGTGTCCACCTTCCCCCTCTCCACTCCCAGAAGACCAAACTGCCTTCCCCTCAGGGCTCAAGAGTGTGTGTCTGTGGGGCTGGTGTGAACCCACTGTTGTGTGTCCTTGAGACATTTGTGTTGTGGTTCCTTGTCCTTGTCCCTGGCGTTATAACTGTCCACTGCAAGAGTCTGGCTCACCCTTCTCTTTGACCCGGCACGACTGGGCGCCTGGAGCAGTTTCACTCTGTGAGGAATGAGGGAACCCTGGGGCTTGCCCTCTCAGAGGAAGGGCACAGAGAGGAAGGGAAGAACTGGGGGGCAGCCGGAGCGAGTGGCAGCCTCCCTGCTTCCTTCTGCATTCCCAAGCTGGCAGCTACTGCCCGGGGCCCGCAAGCGTGGGCTGCTGCCTGCTACAGCCTCCGTCACTGCAGTGGAGCAGCGAATTCCCTGTGGCCTGCCACGCCTTCGGCATCAGAGGACGGAGTGGGCGAGGCTCGTGGAGTCCCAGGGACCACTGGCTGCTCTGCCTGAGCATCAGGGAGTGGTCAGGAAAGGCCAAGCTGGGTTTGCACATCTGTGTCTGCAGGCTGTGTCTCCAGGCATGGGGTGCCAGGAGGGAGAGGCAGCCTGGGCATGGGCAAGAGATGACTGTAAATATTTCAGCCCCACATTATTTATAGAAAATGTACAGCTGTGTGAATGTGAAATAAATGTCCTTGACTCCCTTCGGGCTCCCTGGCTGCCTTGCATTAAATGACACCTCCTCTTGGCTCAGGCGTGAGGAAGGCTGTCCCTGGACTCTTAAAAAGGCACCTCAGGCTGGAAGGAAGGAAGGAGATGAGGTCCTCCACGTCCAAGCTTTGGCACACGGAGGCCCCAGCTCCCCTGTTCTGGTCTCCTAGAGCAAGGCTGCAGGAGGAGCTTTCCTTCCTGGGCACCTGGGGGCCCTGCAGAGAGTTGGGCTGCCGTGAACTGAACGAACGGGCTGCTAGAGGGAGCAGCCAGAGGGTGTCCTCACCTGAACTGAGATTAAGTGAAAGAAAGCCAAGGCCCTGGCCCTCTCCATTCCCTTACAGGTGGGTATGGTCCAGAGAGGTGTGGTGACTCAGCCAGGGCCTCCCACAGGGCCCCGGACTCCTGGCCAGGAGTGTCTTCCACTGGGTAGAACTCCCAGAAGCTCTCCTAGGAGCCGCCTTCATGGAATTGTCTGAGACCTGCTGGCTTCCCCCACCCAAAGGGAAACTGATGCTCGGATTTAGGGGAAGTGAGAGCAGAGTGGGGCCCTGGCCCTGACACCTTTCTGGTCCCCAGGGCCCTGGGCTGGATTGGGTTGCTGTCTCCCACTGGGGATATGAGTGTGTACCGGCTGTTGGCTTATTGATGGCTGGGACCGCAAAGCCACCTAGTGCAGCTCCACCCCAGGACAACACAGATTCTGCCTCACTCCACCCCCAGGCGGCTGTGACCGGGGCCACTGGCACAAGGATCACGCTGAGTACCTAGGACCGGTTAAATGCGCTTTCCGCTGTCACAGCTCAGTTTCATCATCTGAAGAGTGAATGCCGTAGGGGAAGACAGGTTCCTTCTTGTGTTAATGTTTTATGAACTCAGAAACCACTCTGGGCCTGGTTTAATCATTGAGAAAACAACAAAAATATCTGCCCTCACTTTGCTGTGAAGATCAATGTCCCTGGGCCTTTTTTTTTTTTTTTTCTTGAGGCAGGGTCTCACGCTGTCACCCAGGCTGAAGTGCAGTGGCGTGATCTCGGCCCACCGCAAACTCTACCTCCCGGGTTCAGGTGATTCTCGTGCCTCAGCCTTCCAAATAGCTGGGATTACAGGCACGCCACTATGCCCAGCTAATTTTTGTATTTTTAGTAGAGATGGGGTTTCACCGTGTTGGCCAGGCTGGTCTGGAACTCCTGACCTCAGGTGATCCGCCCGCCTCTGCCTCCCAAAGTGCTGGGATTACAGGTGTGAGCCACCGCACCTGGCCATCCCCTGTGCATTTTTATGAAAACAGGCACACTGAAATTGAGTGAGAAGAGTGAGTTTTCTGTGACTGCATTAATCTTTTATTGCCCAGTACACATTGGGAAGACACAGCAGGCCAGAAAGGCCTGTCCCCAGACATCCTTTCTTGAGGTCACCCTCCTTTTACCCCAAAGATCCAGGAGCTTCAGGAGCCCTGTGGACCAGTCTGTGCAACACTCACTCAGGCCTGCCCAACATAGCTGTCCTGCTGATCCCCCACCGCAGCCCAGGAGACAACACTTGTCACACACACATCCAACAGCAGGGAGCGGTTTCCCCAACTTCCCTGCAGGCTCCTGGTATGGGGCTGGCATCTTGTACCTGCAACACAGGTTATCTTATGAGTGAACAGAGGCCCCCTACAGCCTCCCATTTACTGATGGCTGCCCCCCGACCAAGGGCCAGGGCTTAGCCACGGACTTGTGCCCTGGGTGTCAGGTGGTCTGGAGTACATACCTGGCCATCCCCGGGAGCCAGCCTGGTCACTGAGGCACTGCAGAAGAGGAGGCCATGTCATTGTGTCCTCCCAGCCTTCTGGAAGCTAGTACCCATCTGGTCATGACAGGGTCCTTGCCCTTGCAGTCACAGCAGGTGCTTGGCCCGGGACAACAGAGCAAAGCCCAGGGTCCCCACTGCTGCCCTGCTCTTCCCGCCTCCCAGGCCCTGGCCCCAAGGGCTCCTCACCTCGCACCTCCAGGCGGCACTCACACTGTGCCTCGCCCTGTAAGTTGGTGGCCCTGCAGACATAGATGCCTCCGTCAAACGGGCAGGGCTTTCTAATCTCCAGAGTCAACACTCCCTGCTTGCTGAACATGCGGAAGCGGGCATCCTCTCCCAGGTCCAGGCCATTCTTGAACCAGGAAATCTTGGGCTACAATTAAGGTAAAGAGAGGGAGGGAAGCCATCCAGGCTGAGAGGGGACCTGGCAGGGACCCAGGGAGACGCATTTCTGTTTATACTCGGTGGGGGGTGGTCCCACGGAGTCCCTGACTATGCCCAAGGCTGGAAACAAACATGGAACCAACAGCGAGTACCACGGCCCTGCCCAGGGAGAGAAACCCAGTCCATACACCCCAAGGTGGAGAGAAAGCAGAGGAGACAGGTTGGGGAGAGGACTGCTCGACATCGGGGCCTGTGAGCCCCGCCTCCTGGTCGGCCTGGTCCAGTGCCTAAAGTTCCCTACCTTGGGGCTACCCCGGACAGCACAGCAGAGCATAGTGGTGTAGCCTGCGATGACCGAGCGGTTCACCAGGGGCTGGGTGAAGCTTGGGGCCTCAGAGAAGTCCAGGGCCTTATAGTTGGGTGGCTCATAGGTGATGCCTGTTGGTGACAGAACTTGGTACTGAGAGGGCCACACCAAACTAGGCCCCCCTCCCTGTTCCGATGGCCTCCCTGCCCCAGCCCCTGGTGGGGAGAATGAGGGTACAGCACCTGGTCTGGGGATAAAGACGGGCTCCTTGGTGGTGGCCGCTGTGTCACTGGAACCAACCATATTCTGGCTGAAGACACGGAAGTAGTAGCCATTGCCAATGATGAGCTCTGGCACCACGCAGTGGGTGCGGCGGTAATGCTCCAAGACGGTGAACCACTCCTGGGGGCGGGGAGGGAGGGGAGGCATCTCTGGGCCAGGACTTCCCCGATGCCGAGAGCCTCTCCTGGGTGCCCTGGGCATCTCCACCCGTACTGTGGAGGGACTCAGATCAGCAGAGGGAGGGTGAGGGGCCCGTGGTGAGGACAGTGAAGGGTGGCTGCAGCCTGGGTCTGCCGGGCCTAGGCAGGGTGCACGTGGAGACCCCAGACCCTGGGCTCACCATGGTCTTCTTGTCAGCCTTCTGCACTGTGTACCCCCAGAGCTCCGTGTTGCCATCATCCTGGGGTGGCTTCCACTCCAGAGCCACATTAAGACCCCAGGCCTCAGTGACCCGGAGATCCTGGGGAGGACTTGGCTTGTCTGCGGGAGACAGACCCAGTCGGGTCACCACTCTTTCTGACAGTGAGCAGGGGGACACCGGGCTCCAGGGACTATGCCACCCCTACCAGCCAGGGCCAGGCCTGCTGGGGCACTGAACTGGAAAATGTGAGCTGTGGGTTGGGTCAGCCCTTGGACCCAGCAGCCCAGCTCAGGGATGGGAGACAAGGGGGCTCAAAGAGGCCTTGGCCACGCACCGACAACCTGCAGCACCAGGGTGGCCTTGTCCTCCATGTTCTCAATGCGCACCGTCACCTGGTAAGTGCCTGAATGCGCGCGGCGAGCGGCCCGGATGAACAGGATGGTGTCTGTGGGGCTGTTGCGGACGCTCACCTCCTCGCCTGCCAGGGGCTGCCCCTCTTTGGTCCAGGTCACCTGAGGCCGGGGCTTGCCCTGAGGGGAGGAAAAGCTTAACCCTGAATGTGGATCTCTCCAAAGGCCAGCTGCCACCCCCACCTCTGGAACCTCAGATCGGGCCAGCCCTGAGACATCAGTCCGCTGGATGGAAACAACACACCGTAGCCTCTCTCCCCTGGGGGACAGGGAGGGGCCAGTCCCACCTGGAAAGGGATGAGGAGGTTCACAGGCTCCCTGACCTTCTTCTGAATGGTCTGACGCAGGTGCCTGGGCAGCTGGAGCCGTGGCCGTTCTGTGGATACAGAGTGGGTAGCTAAGTGAGGGCCCGCCACGGCTCTGAGGGGTGCCACAGCTCCAGCCTCCCTTGAGACAAGCCCCAGAGAACTGCAGCTAAGAAAAAAGCTGCCTGCTGGGCCCTGCACCTCCTTTAGCTCCTGCTGACACAGCAACTCCAGCCTGCCCAAGCCCAGCTGGCTTCCCTGAGCCTCACCACACTGCTTCAAGAGGCAGGGATCAGAGAGGGTAAGCAACTTGACTGAAGTCACACAGCTAGTAAGTCATAGGCCAGGGTGTAAACCCTATGCCCTGTGCTGTTTCCACTCGAGTTTGCTGCCTCGTTCCAGCTTTGAGAACCAATCCTTACAAAAGATGGACCCTTTGTTGGGACGAGGAACAGAGGAATGGGAAGTGGATCCCAGAGGGGCCAATCTGACGACAGACATAGACAATACTTACCTGTTGGAGCTGAGACACTCCTGGAAGAGAGCTTGGGTACTGTGGCTTTTATTTTCCCTGTTCCAGAACTAGGGGTCTGACATAGACCAAGAAAGCCTTTTCCGCACTTTTTTTTTTTTTTGAGACATTGTCTCACTCTGTCACCCAGGCTGGAGTGCAGTAGTGTGATCTCAGCTCACTGCAGCTGCCACCTCCCGGGTCCAAGCAATTCTCCTGCCTCAGCCTCCCAAGTAGCTGGGGGACTACAGGCACCCACCACCACACCCGGCTAGTTTTTGTATTTTTAGTAGAGACGGGGTTTCACCATGTTGGCCAGGCTGGTCTCGAACTCCTGACCTCAAGTGATCTTCCTGCCTCACCCTCTCAAAATGCTGGAATTACAGGCTTGAGCCACTGTGCCTGGCCACCCTCTCTGCACTTTTTCCCTAGGCCTAGAGCATGGATGATGGCTCCAACCCCTCCTGTCTCTGCCAGCGTTCTGGGCAGAGCGTTCTGGGCCTCCCCAAACGTCCCCACCTCCACCGGACACCAAGGGCCTGGGGTGTCAATGGCGGGTCTTGTGACTGCATGAAGGGGCACTCACGCAGGATCTCCTGCACCGTCACCGGCTCCGTGGTGGTAACAGGGGCTCCAGGCCCTGCCATATTGTGTGCACGCACTCGGAAGAGCAGACGGGCCCCCGTGGGCAGGTCCTTCACCAGTATCGACGTGTGCTCTGTCAGCCCCCGCAGGGCAGCCACCCACTCTGAGCCTGGGGGTGGGGAGGGGCAGTCAAGGCCACAGACTGTGTCACCACCGACACCCCATCCCCACTGCCCACTCCTCTGATAGGAATCTCCAGGATTTAAATATGTTTTTATTTTTTAAATTTTATTTGTTTATTTATTTTTGAGATGGAGTTTCACTCTTGTCACCCAGGCTGGAGTGCAATGGTGTGATCTCGGCTCACCGCAACCTCCGCCTCCTGGGTTCAAGCGATTCTCCTGCCTCAGCCTCCCGAGTAGCTGGGATTACAGGCGCCAACCACCACACCCAGCTAATTCTGTATTTTTAGTAGAGACGGGGTTTCTCCATGTTGATCAGGCTGGTCTCGAACTCCCGACCTCAGGTGATCCGCCCACCTCGGCCTCCCAAAGTGCTGGAATTACAGGCGTGAGCCGCCACGCCTGGCCTTAAATATGTTTTTAAAATGTAGTTGCTGATTTCGCACTGCTCAAAGAAGTGTTACAGTCAGCTTTACTCTGCATTTGTTTTTCACTAGGCAAGCTTTTTTTGCTTCTGAAAACAGAACAGGTATTTCTCTGGATGTCCTCAACTTTAGGCAAAAGTGGGCCAAAAAAGCCTGACTATGGGTGAATCTGCTCAATGGCAAGGTGAGCATGTTCTTCGTTTGGGGAGGGGGCTGGGGGTGGGGACACTCACCGCCCTCTGGGCAGTACTCCACGCTGTAGCCGTCCAGGCCTCCTGCTCCCACGCGCTCTGGGGGCCGCCACTTGAGGGAGACTGTGGTGTCAGAAACGTCCTCTACTGCCAGGTGGGTGGGTTCGCTGGGGGGACCTGGGCAGAGGAGAGGTCAGAGAGGGGTCTCAGCAAGCCTGGGGAAGCTGGAGATCCGTGGCCTAGACCCCGAACTGCCCACTGGTCACATAGGGGGCACTTCCTGTTCAGCTGGCTTTTAGCCACTTTAAGGAATATTTTGTCTCTGTTACAAGACTTGTCTGTAGATTGGCTTAAAAACAAACAACAACAGCAGCCAGGCATGGTGGCTCACACCTGTAATCCCAGCACTTTGGGAGGCCAAGGTGGGCGGATCACCTGAGGTCAGGAGTTTGAGACCAGCCTGGCCAACATGGTGAAACTCCGTCTCTACAAAAACACAAAAATTAGCTGGGCACGATGGTGGATGCCTGTAATCCCAGCTACTCAGGAGGCTGAGGTGGGAGAGTCGCTTGAACCTGGGAGGCGGAGGTTGCAGTGAACCTAGATCGCTCCAGGACTGCACTCCAGCCTGGGTGACAGAGCGAGACTCCATCAAAAGAAAAGAAAAGAGAAAGAAAGGAGAAAAGAAAAAAAACCCCTAAAACTACAGGAAAACATGGGAATTTCCTGGCACCGTATGATTACGTGAGTTGACTAAGAACTGAACAAACCAGGAGTCAGTCCCTAAAAAGAGAGGCCTGAACCCTTCTCCCCACAGGCCCCAATTCCTGCTATCTTCCCAAGCTGTGCCCCATCCCTGGGCCCAGGGGTCCCTGGCCTGCACTTGCCACAGACAGCTGCCCCTGGACTCACCCACCCTGGTGGGAACAGGTGTCCTCCCGAGCCCTGCCACACCCTCAGCACCTGTTCTACCCACTCAGACCCCATTATACAGATGAGGAAGCTGAGGCTTCAGGGAGGGATGACTCCAGTTGGCCTCCTGGAGACCGTGGAGCTGCCTCTGCCATCTCTGAGTCTTGGTCCAGGACTCTTTCCACAGACAGACGCCCCTGAGACCCCTCCACTAACCACAGCCCTTGCCCCATCCCATAGGTGACAAACCCTGGGTTGAAGGGTGTGGGGAACAGGGGACAATGAACATTCACTGGGCACCTGCTAGATGCCAGATGGCCTCTGCCTGCTCATCCCATCTCATCCTAACAGCTCTCTGAGGTAGGCAGTGTCATTATTCCCATTTTGTAGACATGGAAAGAGAGGCTTGAAAGTGAACTAGGGGTCGGTGTGAGACCCCTAGTGTGAGAGTCAGTTCCACCCCAACCAGCTGGGAGATCTCAGGCAGGTCGTTTAACTGCTCGGAGCCTGTTTCCTCATCTGTAAAATGCGGCTGAGTATCCCCAGTCGAGGCTGAAAGGAGACCGTGGATGTGAGTGTCTAGCGTGGCTGCCTGCGGAGCAGCTGCTATTACTGGGGGCCTTTGACTGGGGAGGGAGCGGAGGCAGGACCAGGTCAGGCAGGCTCACCGATCGGCATGAAGGGCTGGGAGGCAGGGCTGGGCCTGGACATGCCGATGGCGTTGACCGCGTAGACGCGCATCTCGTACACCACGCCCTCGATCATGCGCCGCGCTTCGTGGCTCAGCTCCTGAATCAGGTCGAAGTTCAGCCGCATCCACCGGTAGCTCTTCTTCTTCTTGCGCTCCAGGATGTAGCCTGGCTCGGGGGAGGTGGCGGCTCTGGTCTGGGACCCAGGCATCCCCACACCACCTTCCCTCGGATCTGTTCGGCGCCCTCGCACCTCCGCCTGGCGCCCTTGCACTCACCCAGGACCGGCTGCCCGCCGTCGTAGGCAGGCGGCTCCCACTGTACGGTGCAGGAGTCCTCTCCCACGTTGCTGACCTTCGGGGCCGCGGGTGCGTCTGGCACGTCTGGAGGGGGTGCGGTGGACACATCAGCCCTGCCCCGCTCGGGGCCTTGAGTAATGTTGCTCGTCCCCTTCCCACTCCAACTAACTGCCACCGGCTGCCCCCACCACCTCCAGATCCAAAATCCAAAGAGATCTTTCTAGAATGCATTTCCTTCTTCTTCTTCTTCTTCTTCTTCTTCTTCTTCTTCTTCTTCTTCTCCTTCTCCTTCTCCTTCTCCTTCTCCTTCTCCTTCTCCTTCTTTCTTCTCCTTCTCCTTCTCCTTCTCCTCCTCCTCCTCCTCCTCCTCCCCCCCCTCCCCCTCCCCCTCCCCCTCCTCCTCCTTCTTCTTCTTCTTCTTTTTTTTTTTTTTTTTTTTTTAGTGATACTGAGTCTCACTGTGTTGTCCAGGCTGGGTCTCGACAGGATGCATTTCTCATCATGTCGCCAGCCCTCCATCAACACTTTAAGGCTTCACACTGCCCATATTCACCCCTGTCCTGGCTCTGATCCTCCCAACCCTACCCAGTCCTCTCCTGACACGTTTCATTCATTCTCCACACCCAAAAGACCCTTTTTCTTTCCCTTCTCCACCCCTTTGTACACAGTTTCCTCTGCCTGGGATGCCCTTCCTCACCATCTTCTCAGCCTCCTAAAGGCATCCCCCCCAGGCTCTCTGGGATGGCTCTCTGCTCAGTGCTCCCATGGCCACTCTGGACACGGCTCATGTACAGCCGTGTCGCAGGAAATCTGCGGGATGCAACTGCCTCCATCTCCCCCACAGGGGGGCTCCTTGTGGGCAGAAAAACCTGTCCTGTTGCCACTCTGCTCAGGGAGCATGCCCGTGATGTTTGTCGAGTGGCTGAATGAGCGAACGGATGGGCCCTCCTTGGGGCTGCCCCTCTGTGTTCTCCAGCTTGGACCCTGGCCGGCCTCACCGATGACCTTGACTGTGAGGTTGACCCGGTCCTCGCCCACAGGGTTCTTCACCGTGACCGTGTAGACGCCCTCATCTTCCTTCTCTGCCCCCTCGACCGTGAAGATGCTGCGGTCCTTGGTGGTCTCCACACGGACCCGGCCCTCGGTCTCACACAGCAGCTGGGGGGATGGAGAGTTGAGGTGAGATCC